>NW_026892595.1:0-10000 GCF_033815535.1 Pezoporus flaviventris | reverse complement strand
TGGGGTTCTGGGTTTGCCTTTCCGAAAGAAGAAACGAGATAGCCCCCAGCCCGGCTGCTGCAGCTCGGTGGTGCTGCTTTGCTCACATCGCAAGAGGCGCTTGTGCGGCTCCTCTTTCGGTTAAATTGATTTTAAATTTTAAATGGACGAGGGCTAATTTCACCGTGCTGTACTTCCCGAGCCGGCGGGGAGCCGCAGCCCGGGCGTGAGAGCGCAGCCTGGGCGCTGCGCCGAAGCCAAAGCGACTCCAAACGAGGCGAGAGAGCAGCCGAGCCCCGGGCCTCTTCCTGTGGAAGCTTTGCCCCGAGAACCACCGGAGGCAGGTGAGGAGTGTGGCCCCGGTGAGCCATTCCCTGCTCCCAGCTGAAGGCACCGCTCTACAACGGCAAACATTTTGTATTCTAGTCTGGATAAAATCTAGCGAGCAGCGAGATCTTTTCTGCCCTTGTTCCTGAGACTGAACTAACTTAGAGCAGTTTCCCTACTCTTTTTATTAGGTTTTTTTTTTAAACCTAAAGCTAAATGCATCTTCCTGCTAGTGTCACACATCTGTTTTCTCTTCCCAGTGCTTCTTGCAGGCCGGGGGAGGACAAGGGGAAACCACACACTGAGGAGCAGTCAGAATTTCCCCGTTGCAGGGTTAGTGACTTCTTAAAAAAGAATCTTAGAATCAACTGACCCGCCGGTGTGTAACACACACACGGTACCGGTTTGTCCCACCGAAAAGGGGAGCTGGTTTTAAATCCAGATTTAAAACTCCTCTTTAGTGCCCACCACCCCCGATTTTCTCCCTCGGGAGACCTGCCTCCATTAGTGGAGGTGGACAAAACCTAATAATGATAACATAAAAATAATCTCCTCAAAGGTATGTTAACCAGAAACGCTGGAAAAACAAAGCCTGCTTTGAGAAACGAACCAGGGAGTGTCCCTCGTTGCCGGTCCCCACTTCCCCAAGCAGGTGAAGCCCACGGTGCACTGTCCCAACATCATCCCTGCTCCCGCAGAATTGTGTTCCTTGCAGAATATATTCCAAAGCAGCAGCTTTAAATAAACAAAATAACATTTTAATCCCCCCACCTTCTCTTTTCCCTGCGGCAGGAGCTGGCCCTGTGGGTGCAGCTCTGCCCCTCTCTCCCGCTCCTCCTGCCTGCGGAAAAAGGGCTGAACTATTTCAGAGCTCCTGTGCCCTTTGTTGCAGCAGTTTTATTTTTGTCCAGCCCATCCTAAAACCGTGGTACTGTCATTTCCCGGGGATGCCAAGTATTTTACAGGGTACTTGGTTTCCTAGCGTGGCACCGGCGATCATCACCTCTCCTCCAGGGCTCCAGGTTTCTGCGTTTAACAAGCAGAGGTTTCCCAAACGCAGCCTGCCAGAGCATCACACCACCGGGCATTTAAAGTCTTGAGAAGGTGAAACCTGTTGACAGTACATGAGATTCAAGAGATACTTTTTTTCCGTGTTCAGGTCCTTTTTAATACGAGCAGTGGCTCGGGGTTGAGCTCAGTGGAAGGGGGCGGTTGCCCTCTCGTTCAACTAGAACTGAATCCCCCAAAGTTTCTTCATTAAGTCAAAAGGCTGATGAAACGCTTGGCTGCAAAATCACCTCTCCTAAACCGCCACGGAATTTCAACCCCCCTGTAAAAAGCTGAAACTACGAGATGCTTCCAGCTCCAGTGCTCACAAATGCAACCTACACACTATATAAAAACACATGGATATATAGTCCCAAAGAGCGCTACTCCATTGCGATGTCTGAGTAACACAGTCTCTATTTTGTAATAAAGTGGGTTATTTTGGGGTTTGAGTTTGTTTTGTGGTTGTTTTTTATTATTATTATTTAATGCAGTCCTCGAGAATCGAAACACAGAAAATGCAGTGAGAATGTTCACAACGTTGAGAGCACAGTTGTAAATAGAAACATTCATATTTCATCCCATTATAAATATTTGATACTGCAGTTGTAAAATGCACATGGTTTATAAACTGGAGAGAAGAAGGGGGGGGGGGGGGAATCCTCTTTGCTTCCTTGCTAAAAGGCAATGTCATTTAATCCTGGCTCCCAAGCAGCTGAGGGTTATTCACAGAATTTAAAATTACAGATTTTATTTATAGTTGGATTATTTCCTAATTTTTTAAGTGTATACTACTATGTACAATGTGTGTCTATTACAGCTGCAAAATAAAGAGGTTTAAGGCAAAGCTAGAAGTTTCCCCCCCCAAACCAGCACCCCACGCACACTCATACCCACGCAGGACACAACTTCCTCCCACCCCCCTCGGGCCGTGGGGAGGGGGACACCCCGCTCCGGGAGAAACAACGGGTTAAACGCAGCACAGAGTATAGAAGCCCCCTAAAAACACCGACTGCGATGAGGTGTCTCGTGGGGAGGAGGGCGTGGAGAGAAACACCCGCCTCCACGGCGAAATGAAGCGTCGCGCTGGCGGGGACCGCGCCGTGGAATGGGAATAGGGAGAGAGGGAAGGGAAAAGGAAAAATGTGACTATAGTTTGGGAGCAGGGCAAAACGTTCCTAAACACTTCGGGGAAGGTGATAACGGAGAGGAACCAGGTCTCATCCCGTGGCCGTCCCCCGCGGAGGGGAAACGGGGTCGGGAGCCGGGTCCCATCCTGATCCCGATTCCACTCTGCGGGGGGCGGCCTCGGGTTAGAGCTGCATTCCGGAGCGGCTCCCGCTTTTAGGAGATGTGGGTTCTAAAATTTTCCCTTTCCCAAACTTTTCCTGGAAGTGAGGGTGTAAATAAGGGATACTAACCTCATCCCTGCATCCCGCATCCACACCCTCCCGTGGGTCTCGCTGGGGAGGAGGAGAGAGTAGGGGCTCAGGGAAGGACCCCGGACAAGTTTCAAGATGGTGCTTTGAGATTTCTTTCCCTATCGTTACTGATATATAATTTTCTTCTTTTTAAATTAAATTCCGCATATCTATTCCCAAAGCCAGCCCCAGACTCACACATCCCAGAAATAAAAAAAAAAAAAAGGAAAAAGAAAAAAAAAAAAAAAGGAAAAGAGGAAGGGTGATAAAAAAAAGGGTAAAACTCATAGAACAAATAGGATAACTATTTATTCGGTTCACAGTCGTGTGAAATGCAGCAATAAAAATCTTTGGACTTCAGCAAAAGTTGTTTTTAATTCTTTTTTTTTTTGAATTTCAAAAAACAGTGTCCAATGTCCATTAAAACTGCGCTTAAGTCTATAAAAATGCAACTTAAGCATTAAAAAAAAAAAATCATAAAGATAGCGTCTAAAATCTCCATACAAGCCAGAGAAAAACAAAACCAATGAAACCAAAGCAAAACAAACCACCAACCAGCCCAAATCCCCAAAACCAAAACCAACCAAAAAAAAAAAAGGAAAAAAATAATCAAAAAAATATTTTATAATCAGATATCTTGGATTTTTACACCACCTTACCTGTAAATTATATATACATACAATATTGCAGAATTATATCTAATACTCAATATTTTCACTATTAATGCTGGTATAATCT
The DNA here is from genome assembly GCF_033815535.1 of Pezoporus flaviventris. Taxonomy (NCBI): domain Eukaryota; kingdom Metazoa; phylum Chordata; class Aves; order Psittaciformes; family Psittacidae; genus Pezoporus; species Pezoporus flaviventris. The sequence goes on along the minus strand of NW_026892595.1, from coordinate 6,488 downwards.
TTATACACTGGCCCTTACGCTTCTTTTTATTTTTTGTTTTTTAATTAAATTATTGCATTGTATAAACTTTGACTGCAAACGTGTCCCCCCCGCCCCCCCCCCCCCCCCCCCAGCCTCCCTGTTCCCTCCCTCGCCCCCCATCCCCCTTTCCCCTTGGCTATTCACTGTCCGACTTGCCGTCTTTCGCCGTGGTGGAGTGGTTGTAGAGCCCCTGGGCCATGAGGTGCACTGCCAGGGAGTTCTTGCTGCCCGTCGCCTTCTTGATCTTGGCTCGTTTATTCTGGAACCAGATTTTAATCTGGGACTCGTTAAGCCCGAGCTCTTGGGCCAGGCTTTGCCGCCGTTGCTCTGTCAGGTACCGGTTCGTCTGGAACTCGGCCTTGAGTCTCTGCAGCTGCTCGGCGGTGAAGGCGGTGCGCGGCCGCTTGTCCTCCTTGTTGGGGTTCTTCTTCTTTGGTTTGCGGGACCGGGGACCTACGACCGGGAGAGACGAGAACCACCGACACCGCCACGCTCCGCTGCGGGCGGCCCCACGCCACGCACCATCCCGCGGGGATGGGCGGGGAGAGGGGGGGTCACTCCGCTCTCCGACACCCCCCCCCCACAGCCCCTAAGAAAGAATTAGACCCCACCGACATCCCCCCCCCAATAAAACCAAATCCTGCTTTGTGCCCTTGCTGCCGGGGGATGCTCGGGAGGCAGCGGGAATGGAGCCTCAGCCCATGGTAACCTCAGCCGGTAGCGGCCGCTCCCTCTGCACCCCAAAAATATCTACACGCCTTTCTTTCATACCGGGGTGCCCGGCAAGTGGAGCCTGCAGCAGAGACAGCGTCAAGGAGTCATATTTTACTCTCTGAGCAGATTATTTATATATATACTTATATATATTTTAAGGAATCCTCTTTTTTTTAAATTTATTTATTTTAGTAAATCCTTTTCTTCCTTTTTTAAGGATTTTTTTTTTAAGGAAACCTCTTTATTTTTATCTTCCTTTCTTTTTATTTATTTGATGGGTGGCGATTAAATAAAAAATAATGGAAATCAGACGCCTGTTTACATTGCGAGGAGAAACCCGCCGCTTTGCTGCAGTGCCCATATGGCGCTGCACGGCCCGATCCGAATCGCCGGGATTATTCTCGGGAATATTATTCTCGGCAGCACAAGGAGCCTTTTCTGCCCGGGCCGAGCCATTGTGAGGATGTATGTTAATTAAATATTAACAAAGGAGAGCACTGGAGAACAATGGAGTAAATTCCAATTCAACCCTGAATATTACCTCTGAGGAAGAGTTTGGTTTCAGATTTTACGAACTAATTTTCAACTCGTTTTAAAATCCCTCCTCCGGCTGCCCGGCTCTCCGGGTGAAAATCCCAGCTCGCTGCTTTTGTAAGGGAAAACCTCGTATTTATTTATTTTCTTTTATCCCTGGGAGCAGCTCTTCCCATGCCTTTCCCAATGGTTTCTACTTCTTTTTAACGAGGGTTTTAGCAGTCTGCCGGGGCCAGCGCTGTTCCGGCAGCAGAAGGACATTTTACCCCCTGGCTTTTTGTTTTTAATTGTTTCCTCCCCCAGTGTTTTATCGATAATTTCAGGAGGTTCTGCCCAAGCCCTTTGCCAAGAGACGGACCCTGCCAAAGAAGTTCCCCGGCTCTTGGAAATGTCCCCCGGCCCCTACAGAGCTCATCTGCAGCACATGGAGGGAAATTAAAGAAAGAAACGAAACGGCGGCGCTCCGAGGCCTCCTTCGGAGAAATAAACCATCGCGGGTTGCTTTTGGCTAACACAAAAATACAAATAGATCAAAGAGAGGCCTGTGGAAATCCATGCTCCCTCCCCAGAACACAGAGCGGGGGTATTTTCCTGAGCGGCAGCTGGCCGGGAGGCTGAGCTGGGAGCCCAAACCCAGTGGTTTGTGGCTTTTTTTTCCCCTTCCCTCTTTGATAAACCCCGGCAGTTGGTGGGAAATGCCCCGAGCTCGGCGGCCCCAGCTCCTCCGCGGAGGCGGGAGGGAACGAGGGAGGGCAGGGATACCCCGCTCCCCACTCGTCGCCCCTGTTCCGCACATCCCCAGGCACCCCTTCTTCATCTCCCCTCTTTTGAGGGTCCTTTTAAGCACACACCACTCCCCAGCATAAAAAGAGGAAGGAAAAAAAAAAGGAGGAAGACAGAAGGAGCGGGAAAAGGGGAGCGGGGTTTGCTCCTGCTGCCCTCCCGGCCCTACGGTTGGTCGGAGGCAGCCGGAGCCCGGGGAGGGAAGCCGGGAACAGGGAGCCGGGAGCTGATCGGCAGACTGGCGGGGAGCGCTTACCTGAGGAGGGCCGGTCCGAGTACCGCGTGCAGTACACCCAGGCGGGCCAGAGCATGGGCTGGTTCCCGGCGTTGGAGCTGGCCTGGGAGCTGTCCGAGTCCGAGCTCACCGACAGGTCGCCGCCGCTCAGCCCCCGCGCTTTCAGGGCCGCCTCCAGCGCCGCGGGGTCCCCCCCCTTCTTGGCGGCGCCGTGCAGGGCCAGCCCGGCGGGGCCTCCCTCCCCCCTGCCCGGCGAGCCCGCCCCGCCGCCGGGAGCGGAGCCCCGGGGGCCGGCGCCGCGGCGGGGCTGCGGCGGCTTTCCGCGCCGGGCCGGCGGGGCTCTCCTCCGGGGCCGCCCGCTTCCTTCCTCCGCCCGAACTCGGGCCGCAGGATGTTGTCGATGAAGAAGTTGGTGATGCGGTGCGGGTGCGGGTGAGGAGGGTCGCCGGGGGGGAGCAGCAGCCCTCGCCTCCCTCCGCCGCCGGGCTCCGCGTCGCCGCCGGACTCCTGCGGCTCGGCCGCCTCCTCCCGGGGGCTCCGGCCGCCCTCCTCCATGCTGCTGGCCGGTCCCGCCGACGGCTCCGCCGCCCGCCCCGCCGCCGGCCGGGCTGCTGCCTGGAGCGTTTTGTCGGTGCTGCTGCAGTAGGTTGTTCTTTATTTTAATCTTTTTTGTTTGTTTGTTTGTTTTAATATATATATGTATATATATATGTACACGCACGCACAGGTGTCTATTTGCTTTCGCTTCTCCTGGCCGCGCCCGGCATTCAAAATCCAGAGTTTGCAAAAAAAAAAAAAAAAAATTTGAATAGCAATAAAAAAGAAAAAAAAACACAACAATTGGAGCGAAGCAAACCCAGGAGACCCCCAAGCCAGCAGCCGAGCCTCCACCAGTTCCAACTTGGCCAAAAATAAAAACACACAGGCTCCGGTCCTCCCGCCCGCCGCTCGCCGCCTCCTGCCGCCGCTCAGCCGCTCGGTCCCGCGGCGCGCTGCCGCCTTCTTCCCCGGCCACCGCCGCCGCCGCCGCGCCTCATCCGAGGAGGAAAATATTATTATTAATAATAATAATAGTGACCGGGGGTGCGATGGACGGGGGGTGCTAAAGCGATAAAAAGAAGCCGAGGTCCGGTGCCGGGGCGGGCTGGAGGCGGGCTCTCAGCAGCCGGTGGTGTCCCGCGGAGGGCAGGGCGGTGAGCGGCGCCCCGCGGGGCTCCGGCCGGCAGCGCCTCGCCCCGCGCCGCCCCGCGCCGCCCCGCGCCCGCACATGCGGGGGCCGCCGCGGGTGGGGGGCGTCCCGCCCTGCCGCCCGCCCGCCCGCCCTGCTCCGCGCCGCCGCAGCCGCCGCAGCCGCCGCCGCGCCCGGACACTTCCAGTCCGGATTGTTGTCCTTTAGGTTTTAACGGGGCCCCCGCCGGTGACGTCGCCGGCCCGGGCACTTCGACACGTGCCTCGGGCCAATGATAAAGCGGGCATGCGCACACGTGGTGCGCGGGGCTCCGGTAAGTGACAGCGCACACGCCCCTCCCCCCTCCCCGAGCCGGGCCCGGCCGCAGCGGGGATGCGCGGGGGCAGCGGAGAGGGGGGAGCCCCGCCGCGGGGTGCACAGAGCCCCCCCTTCAGTACCCTCCACCGCTGGATTATCGGGGTTTAATTGCCCTTCTGTCTACGGGGGGGGGGGGGGGGGGGGGCGACGGCGACATCCCATAATTCCTCGCTGAAATGCATAAATAATATTAAGCGAGCGGCGGCGATACAAAGAGGGTCGGGAGGTTGGGGAGGGGGCACGGGGGATACAGGGCCCGGCCCGGTGCCTGCGGGCTGCCCGAAGCGTCCCCTCCCCGCGGCGCGGTTCGGCTTCCGCAGCGGCGGTAATTGACTCGTCCTTCCCGCAGCCGGACAGGAGGCTTTGATCTCCAGAAAAGCCGTGCTTTCCCCCCCCCCCCCAAGCCTCCTGCCCGTCACCCTCCAGACCCCCCCACATCCCCCGCTTCTTGGGGACGGGGAAGCTGCCGGTGCTGTTTTGCCTTTTGTCTTTAAGAGAACCCTCCTCCAGGAATAAAATTAGGGACCAAAGTACGGGTGGATGGCCGAAGGGATGTGGGGCTGAGCTGCCGGGGGTGCCCGGATTCTCCGCGGGGCCCGCAGGGAGGGAGACGAGGAGGCGGGAGGGGGGTCCTACCCCCGCAGCCACCCGTTATCACTGCTCGGGGCCCCGACGGGGCGCACGGTGAGGTGCTGCACGGCCCGCGGAGGGCCGGTCAGGGGCGGCTCCGCTCCGGTGGCCGCAGCACTCTGAGCCTGTTTTTTCCCCGCTAAGTGACACTTTTATTTGGAAGAGGCTTCCCTGCGGTGACATGGACCTCTCCCGCCTTGATGGAAAGCGACAGCGAGTCCTTCCTCTCCTTTTCTTCTTTTTCACCTTCTTCTCCTTCTTTTCTGATTCTTCTTTTCCTTTTCCGTTTCCTTCCTCTTTACTCTTCCATTTTAATTTTATTTTAAATGTATTCCTCCCTTTCCTTTGTATTTCGTAGCCGGTCGGGTCCATCAGCGAAGACAAGCGCTACCTGATCCAAAGTTGTTTTGCTCAAACAAGCACCTAGAGGTTAATTTCTTCAAGCGCCCCATGAAAAGCGATTAGCCTGTCTCCCAAGAAGTATTTTCTAATTACTTGGAAGCTCTCGCTTTGCTACTACCCCATAATTAAACGTGTTCAAGGTGCTGCACTTCAAATATTTCGCTCCCGGGCGGACCGGTGTTACCGATAAAAACTTCAGACCTCTGGGAACCCCGCGGTACCTGCCCGCTCTGCCGGTACCTCGTCACCCTTCCCATTCGTTATCCCTCTCCTTGGCGGGGATATGTGGACCCCGCATAGGACAAGGAGGAGAATTCCGGAGACAAACTCCAAAGCAGGAGATAAACAAAGCTGTACAAAATAATTACTGCATCTGCTTGTCCTCTGACAATAATCCAGCACCTCAGGTATGCAGAGGTAGCGGAGGGGGATCGGGGGGTGATCTGATACCTAACCGAGGAAACCTGAAAGATCTTTATATATATATATTCCCTCTTTCCCAGGGTTATTTTTATCTGGGAGCCCAATCTCTGCAGAAACATTCCCCAGCAGCACGTTTTCTCGCCGGTCTGCGGGCGCCCCGCCAACGGCATCGCAGCGTGAGGGGGCTTTTCCCCGGGAACCACTGCGGGTCACCGGGAGAGGTGGCTTGAAAACGGGGATTTGGCTTCGTTTGCTTCTTTGCTTTGCCCTCCCCTCGCAGCCCTGGTGCGCGCAAAAGTCACCTCGCAGCTCCCCAGCCAGGCATTTTTTTCTCTACACTCCACGCGTGGTTTCACCGAGGCTCACCCATTGAAAATACGTTTATTTTCCCTCCTGCAAGCAGGCGAGTGTGCGGGAACAGCCCCCCGCATTCCCGGGCAGCCCCCTGCTCAGTTCTTTTGTCATCGAGAAGTTTAAAAGCGAGATGACAACCTGGGAGGGAGGGCGGGAGCGGCCGGCCGACCCCTGCCCGCAGCGGGCAGGCTCCGGGCCGGTCCTGCCGCTCCTCCTGGCAAACCCTCCTTCCTTCCAGCTTTTCTCCACAGTCGGAAAAAGCAACAAACCCCTAGGTACTGGGAAGCCAAAATGCCCAAGGCAGTGGGGGAAGCCCAGGGAGGGTTTGCATCCCCCATGTTCTTCCAGCGCGGGGATGGCTGCCTGCAAAACGTTGGCATCCACTGTATTTCGCCGGATTTTCAGCAGTTACCCTCCTTTTTCAGCCACCCGCTGCCTGTACAGCCGGGGGATGGCTGCCCGCCGGGCACAGCCAGAGCACCCGACGCATCCCTCTCGTTTACACCCGGCATGGGCTTGATTTCCAAGTGATGCCTTTTTAAGGCAGCTTTGGCAGGGCTTTGGAGCCGGCAGCTGAGGACGGAGGCGAAGGAGAGGTCGCCGCTTGCCGCTGCCCTCCACCGAGGCTGGCCGTGCCGATGGCCGAGTGCCAGGCGCTGCCGGGCAGAGACCCGGCTCAGCCTTGCAGGGGTACCGTACCAATTCTGGGAAGGGAGAACCCAGCAGTGACCCCTTCCCAGCCCCTGCCAGGCTCTCCCTGGCCGGGAGAGCTCAGCCATCACTACTGCGTTTCCCCAGTGCCGCCGGGTTTCCATCACACAGCCGACAACCAAATCAAATAAACCA